>NW_027495548.1:0-22289 GCF_021521415.1 Bidens hawaiensis | reverse complement strand
ATATGTAAAAGTAGGATAATAAAGCTAAATTCCTTGGATGGTAGTGCCATGACGGTTTATAGCGATAAGGAAAGTTCAGGGTTTAACGTCATTTCAATGATAAAAGCTGAAGGTTTGTTAAGGCGAGGGTGTGGTGCCTACCTGGCGTATGTTGTCAACGCTACGACCGAGGCGAAAGAAATGAAAGATGTTCCTATAGTGCGCGATTACCCAGAAGTATTTCCTGATGATTTTCCGGGGTTGCCACCGGAGCGAGAGATAGAATTCCAGATAGACTTAGCACTAGGATCCCAGCCCGTCGCGAAAGCGCCTTACCTTCTAGCGCCGTCCGAGATGAAAGAATTGATGTCCCAACTGCAGGAACTCCTCGATAAAGGTTTCATAAGGCCAAGCGTTTCCCCGTGGGGCGCGCCAGTGTTGTTCGTGAAGAAGAAGGATGGAAGTATGAGAATGTGCATAGACTATCGCGAGTTGAACAAGCTTACGGTAAAGAATAGATATCCTTTGCCAAAGATTGATGATCTATTTGACCAACTGCAAGGTTCAAGTTGGTTCTCACGAATAGATCTCAGATCAGGCTATCATCAGTTGAAAGTGAAGGAGGCAGACATCACTAAAACAACATTTCGGGCGCGGTATGAACACTACGAGTTCCTCGTAATGTCATTCGGTCTAACGAATGCTCCCGCAGTATTTATTGACATGATGAATAGGGTGTGTCGTCCAATGTTGGATAAGTCGGTTATTGTCTTCATCGATGATATATTGATTTACTCCAAAAGCGAGTCTGATCATGCTGAGCATCTGCGAGAAGTATTGGAGACTCTGAAGAAAGAGAAGTTGTATGCTAAGTTTTCAAAATGCGCGTTCTGGTTGCGAGAAGTGCAATTTCTAGGTCACGTGATCAATCCTGAATGGATTACCGTGGACCCAACTAAGATTGTGGCGATAACCAATTGGAAGACTCCGCAGAACCCGACTGATATACGAAGCTTCTTAGGGTTAGCTGGCTACTATAGGAGATTCATCGAAGATTTCTCCAAGATAGCCGCACCGTTGACCGGCATGACCCGAAAGTTGATAGTATTCAGTTGGGGGTAAGTTTCAAGAAGAAGCTTTTCAGGAGTTAAAGAAGAGACTCACGCAAGCTCCAATCCTTGCCTTACCCGAGGGTGATGAGGATTTGGTTGTTTGTACTGATGCTTCGCATCGTGGGTTAGGTTGCGTGTTGATGCAATGAGGAAAGGTGATAGCTTACGCGTCTAGACAGTTGAAAGTCCATGAGAGTACTTATCCGACGCATGATTTGGAGCTAGCAGCAGTAGTGCATGCTCTCAAGATATGGAGACACTATCTGTATGGTACTAAGTGTACCATTTATACAGATCATAAGAGTTTAAAGTACTTCTTAGAGCAGAAAGAATTGAACATGTGACAGAGAAGATGGTTGGAGTTGATAAAGGATTACGACTGCGATATTAAGTACTACCCTGGTAAAGCTAACGTTGTCGCTGATGCGCTAAGCCGTAAGAATGAGGAAGTCATTGCAACAGTAAAGTTATATCAGCTAATTATGAACTCAAGCTTATTTGAAAAAATCATCAAGGTGCAGTCTGAAGTGCTGGTAGATGAAGGCTAGTAAAGAAAGAAAGGATTTTTGGTCAGCAAGAAGAGTTGATGGAAAACACGCATGGTGTTAAGACTAGGTTTGACCGTATGTGGATTCCACGCCATGGAGATCTCAGAGGTCGAATCTTAGATGAAGCTCATAAGTTAAGGTATCCGATTCATCCAGGAGCTACAAAGATGTACCAGGATTTGAAGAGAGACTACTGGTGGCCAGGAATGAAGAACGATGTAGTGGATTATGTTAGTAAGTGCTTAACTTGTTTGCAAGTCAAAGCCGAACATCAAAAGCCTTATGAAAAGATGCAACCGCTAGAGATACCAGAGTGGAAACGGGAACACATCACCATGGATTTCATAACTAAGCTACCCCGTACAGCTAAACATCATGATACCATCTGGGTGATTGTGGACCGTTTGACCAAGAGTGCTCACTTTCTGCCTATACGAGAGGCTATCTCGTCAGAAACGTTTGCAAGCTTGTTCATAAAAAAGGTTGTGTCAAAGCATGGAGTACCGTTATTAATCGTGTCCGATAGAGATACTCGGTTTATTTCGAGGTTCTGGAATAAGTTCCATGAAGCCATGGGAACAAGATTGAACATCAGTACGGCGTATCACCCTCAAACAGATGAAGAGTCTGAAAGGACAATCCAAACCCTTGAGGATATGCTACGTGCTTGCGTTCTATACTTTGGAGGATGTTAGGATGATCATCAGCATCTGGCAGAGTTCTCCTATAACAACAGCTACCATTCAAGTATTGGTATGCCACCGTTTGAGATGCTTTACGGTAGACGATGTAGAACCCCGGTATGTTGGGGAGAAATTGGTCAGAAAGAGTTAGGAAACCTAGAATTTGTACAAGAAACTTCTTCGAAGTTCCACCAGATCAAAGCGAGAATGAAAGCTGCTCAAGACAGACAGAAGTCGTATGCTGATAAGAGGCGACGACCAATTGAGTTTAACGTTGGTGACAATGTGATGCTCAAGGTCTCGCCTTGGAAAGGAATTATTCGTTTTAGAAAGAGGGGAAAGTTGAGTCCGTGGTACATTGGACCGTTTAAGATTTTAGATCCTGTGGGGGAAGTAGCTTATAAGCTAGATTTACCCGGTGAGTTAGAAGGAATTCATTCAACCTTCCATGTTTCTCATCTAAGGAAGTGTCTAGCTGATGGCACGTCTCACGTGCCGTTGATGGACATTGAGGTTGATGAACAGCTGAACTACATTGAGCAACCGATAGGGATTGTTAATCGCAAAGAGAAGCAACTTTGTCACAAGGTCATACCCCTGCTGAAAGTGATATGGAAACATCGCAAGAGATCAGATGCTACATGGGAAGCTGAAGAAGAAATGCGCAAATTTTATCCAAATTTGTTTATGTAATAGTTAGGTTTCGGGGACGAAACCTCTTTAAAGAGGGAAGACTTGTAACATCCTACCTTTGGTTATAATAATAATAATATAAATTTCGTCTATTTTATAGTGGGTCGTTATCGGTTTAGATAACTATAATATGAGTTGGGCTAGTGTTGGGGTCAAAGGGTGATTCGTTAGTTAATTCGCATAAGGGAGCACGACGAACTAGCCTTAGTTCGTCTCTGATTCGTTAGGGTAAAGGGGTAACGAATTACCTTTGATACTCTATGATCAGTTGTATAAGGATCAGTTCGTTAAGGTCCAATTCGCTATATGGACCAGTTCGTGAAAGGGTCCAATTCGTCATAAGGACCAGTTCGTTATAATGTTTGATTCGTTACAAGCCGGATTCGTTATAATAGTTAATTCGCTATGAACTCCCATTCGTTAAGTACTGAATAACGAATCAGAAGTTTAATAAATGACAGAACAGTCCCTGGACTTAGAAAAAGAATGATTTAATTACAAAGAAGCCCTTGAACATTTTAAGTTAGCAAATTTATAATGATTCAAAATCCTAATGGAAAATGTGCTAAGATAGCTTAACCCCAGCAAGGGGCTCTGCCCCTTGGACCCCGCTAGGGGCTGCCGCCCCTAGAACCCCGATGCCGGGGGCGATGCCCCCTGACCCCCATTCGTAGAGGGTTATAATTAGACTAGAAACGCGATATGGGTAGTGATAGTTAATTGATACGTGTAATTGTTATACAGTTAGTCGCGTACACCTAAAAAGGGAATAACTATTAACGGTGAACGTAACCGCGTTCAGGTGAGTTTCTAGCCCCACTTCCTTGTTATGTTTTCGGGGCTGTGTGCATACTCGATGTGATAGTTAATACACTTACCTTAAGGGGTAAGTGTATGCCTTGTATGATTTATGTATGATGATTGCTTGACGGTGCGTGAACGATCTTCAGATATTGCATGTATCGTCAGGTGGTAGCTAAAGATGTGATTGCCATGTATGATGTAAGATAAGATGCATGTATGAATATATATGATGTATGCATAATGTACGTATGATATGTTAATGGTACGTGAACGCTCTTCGGAGATTGCACGTATTGTCAGGAAAAGTATTTAAGAACAGGTATAGTATGAAGCAATGGAAGAAAGGGCACCGGACCCTAATAATATCCGAGGATGAAGGGTACCGGACCCTAATAATATCCGAGGATGAAGGGTACCGGACCCTAATAATATCCGAGGATGAAGGGTGACCGGACCCTAATAATATTCGAGGATGGAGGGTACCGGACCCTAATAATATCCGAGGTATGTAGGGTGAAACGCCCTTTATAATATATGGTTAGATATGAATGTGTATGGACGAATGTTGAACATGATATGCATGTAATGCGTACCTTCGGGCACGTATATGTGTATGAAAAGTAAGTTATGTCATTAACTAGAACTCACTCAGCGTAGCAGACTTTTAGTATGCACGCAGGCAAATAGGTTGAAGCAGCTCGCGTGACTGAAAACACATGGCATGGAATCGAAGATACTGGCATCTCGGAGAAATGTTGTGATGTTTTAAAGACTATGTTTTGTTTTAATTGACTACGGATGTTTTATAAGACATGATTTGATGATTATGTAAAATGTTATGGTTGAAGTTTAATTATTCCACGAAAGTTTTTATTAACTCTGATATTTAGAACTGCGTTTATGAGTAAATCCAACGTACAAAGTAGGGCTACCGATAACGGGGCCTTACATGTAATTTCATAGTTAATAATGTAAATTAGAAAGAAGGGTGTTTATAAACATTTTATAGGTTTTTAGTTGCATATATAAGTTGTACTTTAATGCTTCATTGACTTGTACATTATAATCTACAACTCGATTTTGAAAATTTTTTATATTGAAAAGTCGAAAAAAATAAGCACGTCATAATATTTGGTTCAGTTTTTTAAGAAAACTATATATTTAGAATTATGGACGTAAACAGAGAAAAAGATAAGTTAGACTAATTTTTTGGTAAAGATGAGAACATTTCAAGATATTACAAAATTTAACTAAAGTTTAAGGGATATATTGTAAGTTTTAAGGGGTATATATTGTAAATTTAAAAGGAGAATTGGAAGTTACGGGTTACTTATTTTGTGTAAAGTCAAAAATGCCCCCAATAGATTTAAAAATTATGCATTTGAAGTTGTACAAGTTGTATTATAGATTGGACCTCTTAAAAATTAAGAGGTCATTGGGATTCTCTTTATATAGTTTAGATAATCGTCTTTTCACTATTAATTACAACCAGATAACATCCGCTGCGTTGCGGCGTCAACATAATTTCGTGAATTTGGTTAGTATCATTTAATTTCGTAATGACAACAACACTAAGTCCAAAAAAATATTTTTGTGAGCACCTATAACAGTTCTTCACACTTACAACTTATGATCAATATGTCACAAATAAGCTTTGTATCAGTTAGCTTTGTTACTATAATAACACTAAACCCAACAATTAAATTAGTAAATGCCCAAAAGAGTCACATAGCTTATGATACAAAAAAAAATACCATATCTATCATGACGTTTATTCGGCTGGTAAAACCAAGTGTTGTGCGGCGAGCCGATCACGAATTCCCCCAGTTTTGGTTATGTTCATTAAGGTACCAGAGCTAAAAAAAACTTGTATATCTTATGATACAACAAAACATATCTAAAACGACGATTATACGGTCATAAAAATAAGGTTGCAGTTGCGAGCCAATGCTGATTTTTTCTGTTTAATAAAGTTCGTTGTTGTACCGGAATTGTAAAAACAAAAAACTTATATTTTATACTATAAAAAAATTTCAAGTTGTCGGTTCCACAAAATTCGGTGTAGCCAAGCTTCACTATTTATCTATAAAATGTAGCAAACCAGCCGTG
This sequence comes from Bidens hawaiensis, assembly GCF_021521415.1. NCBI lineage: Eukaryota > Viridiplantae > Streptophyta > Magnoliopsida > Asterales > Asteraceae > Bidens > Bidens hawaiensis. Next base: position 16,361 of record NW_027495548.1, on the reverse strand, counting down.
TTGCGGCGGCAGGGCACGAATTTATGTTGGCTTCGTTTAAGTTTGTTACAACACCAAGACTAAATAAAAATTAATTATGTAAAGACCCAAAAGAGTAGGGGTGTTATTCGGGTTTGTTTTTCGGGTTTCAAAGTTTTAAATCTTGATCCGAAACACAACCCGAATCTCTTATGGCTTTTTCGGGTTCAGGTAATTCGGGTTGGGTTAATCGGGTTTCCAGTATTCTATAAAACAAAACAAAAAACAAAAAAAAATTAACAAACTACAATGCTAAATCTAAAACAACATATTATTCTTTGCTCGTAAGCGAATAATCAAATAATAAACTGTAACATCCCGTTTTCTCGTTTCGGTTAATAAAATAGAATATGAGTTATTATGAGTTAGGCTAGTGTTGGGTTAAGTAAAATGGGTAATGGACTTGGGTTAATAAAGAATGAGGAAAAGTCCATGGGCTTGAGCCCATGACCCATGATATAAATACCATAATTAACCATTTATTAATTCATTCTCATCCATTCCATACACCACCCAAAACACACACTTAAGCTCTTTCTCTCATTTCTCCCTCTCTAGCCGAAATAACCAAGGAAAACCCGAGTATCGATCCAAGGTAATGATAGTATGATATTGTATGGATCCAAACCCGCTAGATCTAGTCGCGAAACGACGAGCCGACACCCAAAACCGTTAAAGTCACGAGATCCGGATGGAATCGGGTATAAACCGATAAAAGACGAGCTTAGGGGTCACCCTAACTCAGATCTGGTTCGAACGGGATGAAAAACGGTGAAAACGGTGTAAAATGGGGTAAAATACGCTTTTCCGGCCACCGACCGGTTTTCTGGCACGGCGGCGCCGGAAATGGTCCGTATGAGGTAAGAATGTCAGAGAATGTTCCCAGACATTCTGACCTAAGCCTAGGCGCGCGTGTAATGAATTCGTTAAGCAATTCGTTACGGAGAGTTAACGAATGAGCTTTGATTCATTAGGCTGATTCGTTATGTCAATTCGTTAAGAAAGAATAACAAATGAGTTTCATTCATTAAGCAAATTCGTTAATGGAGAACTGACGAATGAACCCCAGTTCGTTATAAGGGCCAGTTCGTTTTAAAGGTTCAATTCTTTATAAAGACCAGTTCGTTATAAGGTTTAAGTCATTATAAAGGTTCAATTCGTTATAAAGTCCATTCGTCAAGAAGTAACGAATGAGACCCCTTCGTTAAGGAACTGGATAACAAATTATACTTTGAAAGAATGAAAGAAAGGTCCCTGGACTTAAGATAAAATGCAATAATTACAAAGAAGCCCTCGAACTTTATGAATTAGCAAACAAGATAATAAATTAGAATTCTAATGCAAAATGTGTTAAGACAGTTAATGGAAATAATATTTTCCCAAGCTGACCTGGCAGCTCGACCCCAGCCAGGGGCTCTGTCCCTTGGACCCTGCTAGGGGCTGCCGCTCATAGACCCCGCTGCCAGGGGCGCTGCCCCCCGGACCCCCGTTCTTTAAGGGTTATAATTAAACTAGAAATACGATATGGGTAGTGATAGTTAATTGATACGTGTAATTGTTATACAGTTAGTCGCGCACAGCTAAAGAAAAGAATAACCATTAACGGTGAATGTAACCGAGTTCATGTGAGTTTCTAGCCCCATTCCTTGTTATGTTTTCAGGGGTGGTGTGCATACTCGATGTGATTAGTTAATATACTTACCTTAAGAGGTAAGTGTATGTCTTATATGATTTATGTATGAATGAACGTTTGACGATGCATGGACGATCTTCGGATATTGCATGTACCGTCAAGGGATAGTTTAAAGATATGATATATATATATATATAGGGGATGGATCTTGCGAGAAGTGATATTACAGCGAGAAGTGAATGTATAACTCTATTAATTCCTAATTTCACTCCCTTTCATATGATGTTACCTATATATATATGTAGGTTGGTTGTATTTATGTCTTAATTACACATTCAAACCAACCTACAAACATATAAATGTACTGAGCCACATTCAAACCTATGTACCTACACATACAAACATACATACACATATACAAACATACGTACACATATACAAACATACGTACCTACACACATACATATGCACCTACACAACGCACCTACACATAAGAAAGGGAGTGAAATTAGGGATTAATTGTGACAATCGTCAATTTCAGGTTAACTCCGTTAACTCAACTCCGTCAATTCAAACTTAAAGATCATTGAATCTATAACGCACACCTCATTACATTTAAACTAGGGTTTAAATGACGCTTGACACTTACTACATGTGTAGTCTTTCGGGAATTGCACCGAAACGCAAACGAATTGACGCAAACCAGTGGTGAATAAACGAAAAACGTCAAAACAATAATTATATGATAATTATGTGTTAGACTTATGTGTTATGTGATAATATTGTTTAAAACGTTAACTCAAGATGCAAACAACTTAGATTAAGCTAGAAAAATAATGTTTAGAAGTGGAGGGGCCTTGATGTAACTTATTATTATTAATAATATAAATCAAAAACCCTAATCTCTTTCCCTTTCTCTCTCAAAAACCCGACGGCACCTCACCCCCCTCCCCTCTTGCGATCGGCAGCCATACATCACCACCATACCACCCTTGTTTGATCTTGGTTTTCACAATTGAAGCATCCTACACTCGTTTCTAAGCACCTCTCGCGTTTCTCTTGGTTATCTCTGCGTTTTTAAGGTATATATATGAAACCCTAACTATTGAATATCATATATTAAGTGTTTTATGATTGATTATGGCTAGAGGATGATTAATTATGTGTTAGTGATTGATATTGATAGTCATATGTGATTTTGAACGGTGAAAGATTGATGAATCATTAATTGTTCGTAAACCCTAAAGGGTTACTACTGATTTTTGTGATTAATAATGTTTATTGCATGTTTTGAGTTATGTCATATGCTTAGGATGCATGTTAGATGATTGTTTATGCTTGCTGAGTTTGACAGCAGTGATTGTTAAAATTGAACGGTGTGTAACTTGTTGAGTATATAAGCAAACCGAGCTAATTATGAGTCTACAAGGTAGTACTCTGAGTCTAGTTTTCAGAAAGTCCAACCACGCCTAATTTGGAGGTGTTTTGGTTGGTCAAACGATTTAAATGCGATTAAAGGTCAAAACTGGTACTGGACAGATTGTAAGTTTTTTTTGGGTAAAGGGGTTCACCCGGTTAAATGCATTCACACATCCAAAAAATACAAGTAATATGGCAGAGTGCCATATTAGTTCTCAAGTATGACATGCCATACAAGAGTAGACAAACCAAAACCACCAAAACTGGTAAACACAGCTAAAGCTTACACAAGAACCAAGGAAAAAAAAAACAAATCAACCATTATCATCAATTTGATGGGAAACTCCCCGCGGAAAATGCCAATCCTCGAGAACCCGATTAATCCGTTCCGGATTCTTGAACTTAAGAGTCATAAGCTTTAGGCGAGTACCCCTAATAATTTCTTCTGCAACAGTCGTAGGAGTCTTCAAGGAGTTCCTGAAAAGCCGGTTATTTCGCTCCTTCCAAATAACGTACACCGACGCCCCAAATAACAGCCGATTAACAACATTCTCAATAGAGTTGGACATTCCAAATTGAGACACATATTGGAGAATATTCGCCCAACCATTTCTGCACCCCTGAAACTTCCCCTTCATTTTTACAATACTCCAAACCTCAGAAGAGAACTTACAGTCAAAGAAGAGATGATTATGAGAATCCGGCTCTCCATTACAAAGAAGGCAGCAATACAAGTTATGATTTGGATACCCACCAATCTTCCACCCCATAATACGATTCTGCGTGCTCAACCTGTCATGAATCACAGTCCACAACATAAAGGAGTGTTTTGGAACACATTGAGAGAACCAAACAACATGCACCCAAGACACCTTATCCGCCGGTCTCCGAAGAAGATGCCATATACCTGAAGTCGAGAAATTTATTGAAGTCCCATTCTCATCCAAAACCACTATCTTGTCCCTCATATCCGGACAAAGACTTACATCTTTTAAGTTCGAAAGAATTGGGTATCTCAACATCCAATCAGGCGGCCAACCCCAGTTATTATGATGAACAACATCACTGACACATGTCACTAAAGACAATCCAGCCCGATGAATTGCTCTAGGGTTGATATAATCAATTAAAGGACAAAGAACATCCCATTTATCGTACCAAACTGAAGTAGCTCTCCCATTACCAATTTCATGCCATATAAACTGTCTAATACGGGGACGAAACTGAAGAATTTTCCTCCACCCCCAAGTACACGAGTTAGGAATCTGCAAGCTCCAAAAATTTCGCCCCTTCATTTTATACTCATGAACCCATTTAACCCACAACGAATTACGAACATTGATTAAACTCCAAATATGATAAACCAGAAGAGAGTTATTGACATCCCGGATACGCCGGATACCCAAACCACCTTCACATTTCGGCCGACACACAATATCCCAAGAGACTTTATGCTTTCCCTTATTGTGACCATAGTCCCAAAGGAAATATATCCACTAGCTTTGTCTAGTGGCAAAAAGGTATGAAATCTAACCAAGAGGTTGTAAGTTCTAATCTTGTTTGATACTTTTTTAAGTTTATTCTTATATAGACAGATTGTAAGTTATGATTAGACAACTGTAACTAAATGTTAATGTAAGAATTGGTTGAGATTATTGATACTACAGTAAACTAGGTTGAGTCTAGTTTCTAAAGAATATAAATTTGCAATTTTTGGACGTGTAAAAGTTAACCTTTATGATTTTACAAAAACGTTGTGCAAAGCTGAGTTGTTAGACCTGCTGTTAGGTTGTTTTGTAAATATTATATCTCATGAACTACGAGACCAATTGGGTTGGTTTCACTTCTGGAAGTTGACTTGTTGAGTTAGGAACCTAACCCAAGTGGTCTTGCATCTGTTGGATTTTTCATTTAACGGGAATTCAAATAACATTCTGTTGCGCATGAATTTGACTGTTATGAGTTTGCTGTAATGTTTGGATCATTGTGAGAAACCTATGTGGAATAAAAATAAAATAAAACATGTTCTGGAAACCTAATACATGTATGCTTTTTGTGATGATTTTTGATGAATTAATTGAGATGCTATGATCGGTGGAATAGTATAATCTTTCAAGTAGAATTCTGTCTCGGTAAAGTTAACTGCCGAACTTTGTGAAAATGCATGAAAAGTGCTAGTTGCTAGTTAATTGTTATGTTTTGACCAAATTGCCCATGCGGGGAATACTTGCTAAATAAGTGTGGTATTTTGACCAAATTGCCCCTGCGGGGAATAGTTGCTAGTGATATACGTTATTAATACATGACACGTAAATAAGTGTATGTCTTATATGATTTATGTATGAATGAACGTTTGACGATGCATGGACGATCTTCGGATATTGCATGTACCGTCAAGGGATAGTTTAAAGATATGATATATATATATATATATATATGGGATGGATCTTGCGAGAAGTGATATTACAGCGAGAAGTGAATGTATAACCCTATTAATTCCTAATTTCACTCCCTTTCATATGATGTTACCTATATATATATGTAGGTTGGTTGTATTTATGTCTTAATTACACATTCAAACCAACCTACAAACATATAAATGTACTGAGCCACATTCAAACCTATGTACCTACACATACAAACATACATACACATATACAAACATACGTACACATATACAAACATACGTACCTACACACATACATATGCACCTACACAACGCACCTACACATAAGAAAGGGAGTGAAATTAGGGATTAATTGTGACAATCGTCAATTTCAGGTTAACTCCGTTAACTCAACTCCGTCAATTCAAACTTAAAGATCATTGAATCTATAATGCACACCTCATTACATTTAAACTAGGGTTTAAATGACGCTTGACACTTACTACATGTGTAGTCTTTCGGGAATTGCACCGAAACGCAAACGAATTGACGCAAACCAGTGGTGAATAAACGAAAAACGTCAAAACAATAATTATATGATAATTATGTGTTAGACTTATGTGTTATGTGATAATATTGTTTAAAACGTTAACTCAAGATGCAAACAACTTAGATTAAGCTAGAAAAATAATGTTTAGAAGTGGAGGGGCCTTGATGTAACTTATTATTATTAATAATATAAATCAAAAACCCTAATCTCTTTCCCTTTCTCTCTCAAAAACCCGACGGCACCTCACCCCCCTCCCCTCTTGCGATCGGCAGCCATACATCACCACCATACCACCCTTGTTTGATCTTGGTTTTCACAATTGAAGCATCCTACACTCGTTTCTAAGCACCTCTCGCGTTTCTCTTGGTTATCTCTGCGTTTTTAAGGTATATATATGAAACCCTAACTATTGAATATCATATATTAAGTGTTTTATGATTGATTATGGCTAGAGGATGATTAATTATGTGTTAGTGATTGATATTGATAGTCATATGTGATTTTGAACGGTGAAAGATTGATGAATCATTAATTGTTTGTAAACCCTAAAGGGTTACTACTGATTTTTATGATTAATAATGTTTATTGCATGTTTTGAGTTATGTCATATGCTTAGAATGCATGTTAGATGATTGTTTATGCTTGCTGAGTTTGACAGCAGTGATTGTTAAAATTGAACGGTGTGTAACTTGTTGAGTATATAAGCAAACCGAGCTAATTATGAGTCTACAAGGTAGTACTCTGAGTCTAGTTTTCAGAAAGTCCAACCACGCCTAATTTGGAGGTGTTTTGGTTGGTCAAACGATTTAAATGCGATTAAAGGTCAAAACTGGTACTGGACAGATTGTAAGTTATGATTAGACAACTGTAACTAAATGTTAATTTAAGAATTGGTTGAGATTATTGATACTACAGTAAACTAGGTTGAGTCTAGTTTCTAAAGAATATAAATTTGCAATTTTTGGACGTGTAAAAGTTAACCTTTATGATTTTACAAAAACGTTGTGCAAAGCTGAGTTGTTAGACCTGCTGTTAGGTTGTTTTGTAAATATTATATCTCATGAACTACGAGACCAATTGGATTGGTTTCACTTCTGGAAGTTGACTTGTTGAGTTAGGAACCTAACCCAAGTGGTCTTGCATCTGTTGGATTTTTCATTTAACGGGAATTTCAAATAACATTCTGTTGCGCATGAATTTGACTGTTATGAGTTTGCTGTATTGTTTTGATCATTGTGAGAAACCTATGTGGAATAAAAATAAAATAAAACATGTTCTGGAAACCTAATACATGTATGCTTTTTGTGATGATTTTTGATGAATTAATTGAGATGCTATGATCGGTGGAATAGTATAATCTTTCAAGTAGAATTCTGTCTCGGTAAAGTTAACTGCCGAACTTTGTGAAAATGCATGAAAAGTGCTAGTTGCTAGTTAATTGTTATGTTTTGACCAAATTGCCCCTGCGGGGAATACTTGCTAAATAAGTGTGGTATTTTGACCAAATTGCCCCTGCGGGGAATAGTTGCTAGTGATATACGTTATTAATACATGACACGTAAATAATTGTTCACACACGTATCGTATCACAAATGTACTCGTTAAGTCACACACGATTCACAAACAAACACGAAACGTATCTTGTGATTAGGAATTATGTGCCAGGTCTAGAGACTCGATATTAGTTCCGATACTTAGAAAATCTCCTTGTTGTTTTAGAACGCTAGAGAGAGTTTTCTGTGACGCGCATCACTTGGTGATTTATTTTGGGAATTCTTCGCAAACAGTGAGTTTCACTTACCCCTTTAAACTGTTTTCAAACGCTTTTCACTTGGGGAGATAACATACTCCAAAAACGCATTTAAGATTTTGTTAATATAGATTATATATCACTTGTAAAGACTAAGTGGCAAACGCGTTAACTAAAGTCCTTCATTCACTTCGAACCATTTAATATTGGATAATAGCGAGTCATTGTTGAGTAGTACTACTGGGTTTGACAAACCCCACCCAACGCTAAACTCGACTGGAGGTCGAGTGGGTGTAATCTTGGCTAAACACATACCATGGTCGGGATAGACCTGGTGGCAAGGCAAATGATAAACAGTCAGCTTCGGTGTCGAACACTTAGTAATACTTGTTTATAGGCTAGCTACCTATAGATATATAATTGACATAACACTATCTGGTAACGCAAAACGCTTAACGCAAAACGCTGAACGCAAAACGCTTAACGCAAAACGCTGAACGCAAAACGCTTTATTTTATATAAACTTGTGAACTCACCAACCCCGTGTTGACACTTTTAGTATGTTATTCTCAGGTAGCCGAGCCGGGCGCGCGGTTTAGGATCATGCATTGCTTGAAACACTTTTAATTATGCAAACTTTTTTTAAACTGTTATCATTGGGTTTTTAAGTCGTCCTGCGTGACGCAACATTGGTTTCTATGGTTTTACGCTTCCGCACTTATTTTCATTTAAACGTTTTTATGGTTTGATTATAACTAATGATTTCGATCCTGTTAGTTCACACCCTCTGACGGTAAAACTCCGTTAGTGGATTTTGAGGGTGTGACATTAATGGAGTTACACGTTCACTTCTCGCACTTCTCGCTGTAAAAAAACTTTTGAAATGATCCAATACCTATTTATATATATATATATATGTATATATATATATAAGTGATGTATGAACGTATGGAAGTTATAATTATGAATGTATAGAAAGGTATGGAAGGTATAGTTAGAAAAACGAACCGACCCTGATAATATCGGCTAATGCAGGGAACCGACCCTTGTAATGTCGGCGAATGCAGGGAACCGACCCGAATAATGTCGGCGAATATAGGGAACTGACCCTAATAATCTCGGCGAATGTAGGGAACCGACCCTAATATATTGGCGAAGGTTATAGGGCGGAATTCTCTTTAAAACCTATATGTATGAATGAAAGTATGTATGTAAGTATGAAATAAAGAATGAAAATACGCATATAAGTAAGTATGTAAGTAAATATGAAGGTATGTACCATCGGGTGCATATGTAAGTATATGAATGTATTGCATGTCGTCTGATTAACAGAACTCACTCAACGTAGCTGACTTTTAGTATGCACGCAAGTTAATCTACTAAGGCAGCTGGCTTGAGAGAGAGACATGAGAGAATTGGAAGAGACTGGCATCTGAAGATCTATTATGATGTTTGATATTATATGTTATGTTATGTTTTTAAAAGACAAGTTATGGATGTTTGTACTGAATGGATGACGATTATTATTATTATTATTATTATTATTATTATTATTCCGCAGATTTTAATTAACTCTGATATTTAGGATTGTGTTTATGAGTAAATCCAACGTCCAAGTAGGGTACCGGTAACGGGGCCTTACATAAACCAACATAACTTGATATAATAATCCAAAAGAAGAGTAAAACTAATTCGAACCATAATCGTCTTCAATCGGTGTGATTTGGTTGTTCGATTACGGTTGCTATTAGTAATAAACGGAAAACATAAATTAACAATAAATAATCGATCTATAATAGTTGTAATGACAACAATTGATTAGGACCAAATTTTGAAAACGTTGGTGTCTAACACTAAGCCTATTATACCTAAAAGTACATTTAATTTCAAACTAAATGTTTATTCGGGTTATTCAGGTTGACCCAAAACTTATAAAGCAAACCCGAGAACCAACCCGAATTAATTTGGTTCGGGTTCGGGTTAGTCTTTTCTCGTGTTCGGGTTTTTCGGGCCGGGTTAGTTCGGGTTCGGGTACATGTTTTCTCGGGTTGGGTTTCGGGTTTCAGGTAAAAGTGACAGGCCTACAAAAGAGTATCAAAACTCATACAACTTATAATCAAAGTGATAAGAAATTAGTTGCCATCAACTAAGTTCGTGCCCATATATGCATTAAACCTTAAAAGTAAATTAATAGACGTCCAAAATAGTATTGAAACTCGTATAACCTATGATATGATAAAAACATATTTAAAACGATGTTTATTCGGTCAGTAAAAGACGAACATTGCAGTGACGAGCAAATGCGAATTCGAGCCGCATTGGCTACGTTGTTACGGTACCAAAACTAAACCAAAAAACAAATTTCGTCAAGTTAACATATTTAAGAAAACACGATCGTTGCGTCGGCAAGTTGACATGAATTCGTTCGGTATCAGTTAGTTTCATTACAAGTATAGAACTAAACCTAAAAACAATTATCATACTTAAAAAAACTATATTTTTATACATAAATAGATAATAAAAAATTAAAAAAACCATACTTTTATAGATAAATAGATAATAAAAAACACATTAAAAATGACTAAAAACACTTATAGCCAAGGAATTAGAAGATAACAAAAAAAAAACAAAACAAATTGATGACAAGGTGATTTGAACTCACCCGAATACCTCTTTTGAAGAGTCACCAATAACAGTTTAAGACACCAGACCAAACTATCAATTTGATTTCATGTTGTAATTAATATAAAAGAAGTCAAACAATGGTGCTAATAAGGATTCTCGTGGCACTGATAAATTGCTATTTATCTAGCATATATAATATAGTTAAGAAACACTTTTATTAAAACAATGATTTTCTTGTAATTAGCCTACCACACTCTACAAATTTAAAGAGCCCCGAGGCTCTCACTCTAGCCAGACTACGTTGTCTTAACTGTGCTCACGCTGGCTTCAGAGTTTGGCTTGTGCGTTCCCCCTGAAAACAATCCTACCGACTACCACTTGACAATCGTTTTGCCACCACAAAAGCAGAACTCTCTGACATTCTTTATCTTTAACATTTTTTTTCTACTAATTAATCTTAGCAATAACTCAATCATTTATTTCAATGTAAAATAATCAATGATAGCAACATTTTTGTGATTAAAAAAAATACACAACACCTTAACACTCTTGTCTCTACTAAAAATAAAGTTGCATAAACTTAGTTAAATAATAAAATAGGAAAAAAAAGTGAAGAAATAATGCAATATATACTTTAGGCAACACCCCCACTTCGTATGTGTATGGATGACGTGCTAATTCGAATAATATATCCCTATCAAAATGCAATCACAAAATAAGTAGTTTTATTTATATGATTGCTTTACAGCTCTCAAAGAGTACTTGAAAAGTATGGAGCATCTAATTTCTTAAATTCCTTGTAGACTTCGTCTGTCAATGTTAAGGTGATGTACATTTTACCTTAACAAGCAAGTGAATTTTAATATTTATCAAAAGTGATCGGAAAAATACTTTGTGGTTTATAAATAGTGATTTTTGAAGTTTACGCTTAAGTAGACTGTTGACCCAAAATGTTTAGCTAGCTCCTTTGTCCCGTAAAAGGCTATTTGACTATTTGTTGTGGGCGGGGCTGGCTAAGCTTTATACCGCGCTGGGTTGTTAAGGCAAGGGCGTTAAGAGGCGCCAGTTAACCAGGTAACGGACTTTCTAAATTTTGAAGGGTGTTGATTATTTTAAGGGTGTTGAAGTTTAACAATTGAGGATGAGGAAAGAGAAGGGCAGGGGAAAAGACGATTATGCCCATCACGTTTTATGCACATGAGGTTGTTTAACGGGAAAAGTTAACGGGTGTTAGCTTAAAGGACAAAAACCATGACAAACATCCAAATAAAGGACAAAGAGTGATACTTTTTTTTGATAAAGATCCTATTCCGTAATCTATGTAATTCTAAAGGGAAAAATTTGTAATTTTTTCTTTATTTAATGTCTAATTAGTTAACTAGTTAAAACTCCGCTGACTACAGTTACACTTCAACTATCAAATTCTTCTCCATAACGCCCAGCGTAATAGATAAGCTTGTCCCAAAATAGCCAAAAGTGGCAAATTTAAGAGAGGAAATCTTCTGTTTCCTAACAAACGTCGTTTGAAGATAAAAATTTAAACTAAAAAAATTAAATTCGAAGGGCATTTGGTCTAGTGTTATGATTCTCGCTTCGGGTGCGAGAGGTCCCGATTTCGATTCTCGGAATGCCCCTTTTCTTATTTTATTCTATTTTAAACCTTTTAAAGGTAAACTTTCGTCAGGTATTAAAACATGAAGGGTTAGAATGAAAACTATAATAAACCCTTGGAAACCATACATCCCTTTGCTGCTCAATGAACGAGTCTGATTGGTTGGTTTGTTTGTTTGTTTAAGGTAACAATTAATTTAATTTCGAATTGAATTTATTTTCCCCCTTTTCTTTCATTTGCTATTAGGGTTGGTTCTAATTCCCTTGATTGACTGCTTATGAAATCCAAGCATCTCCATTTTTGAAATATTTATCAAAGTTGTCTGTTTGTTGTTAACTGAAATTGAAGCTGTTATTGGAGCCGAGTGGGTCAATGGGTTTGTTGTTAATGTTATTAGATTTTACATTCGATGGGTTTGCTTTTACATTTACCCTTTGATTTGCATTCATCTGCCTGTCTGTTTCTTATTATTGTTAATCTTTTTACACAAACACCACAGTCTGTAGTGATTCAGTTAATACTCTTCTCACTTGATACTTGGGCCACATCTAAAACTTATATCCTTTTAAGAAGCTATTGCAGACGCAATGCTTCTTCAATTACTAAATGTTTAGGCGTGCGGTTTTTGGTTTCTATCGTTATATAGACACGTGATGATCATGATTTTGATTTGGGAACTATCTTGTTGGACTGGTGCATAGTTATCATTGCAAATTTTGGTTTTAATAGGTTTGTGCATCTAATCTACAAATTTTTATATGCATGTTGTTTTGTTCAAGTAATTATAGTTACTATCCATGTAGTTTTTACATCTAATCTACAAATTTTTATATGCAGTTTTTAGTTTCTATCGTTATATGCCTGTGGTTCTTTTGTGTTAAGTTTGTGTATTGTAAACTTACAAGTTTGTTAAAAAATGAAATACAGGGCAAAATCGTATATGGAAGGCAGATGAATTACCGATGCATTATAAGATTATTCTTTACTCTTCGTTGATTCCACAACGATTCAAATATCAGTTCCCCTTTGAGTCAACAGGTATCAGTGGAAACTGGATTACTAATTTCTTATCTATGGAAACTCCATTCCTATCTTTTTTATCACATGGCCTGTGTGAGTGTTTTGTGTATTACTCCCTGCGGTAGTATATTTTGCAGTTCTTAGTTTTATGTAAAATGTTAAGCTGAATTGATTAAATTTTGTCATGGTTATTGCATGAAGAGATAAAAGGGTCATGGTTACTCTGTCTTTGTTTAGTTGCTGCTAAAACATGAGAAGTAACATCTGTTGTATATGTTGATATAGGCGCATCTGAAGACGTTGATATTATGCATGTTGGTCTTTGTACTTGTTAATTGATTATTGATGCTACTTAGTGTCTTTTTGTAAGTGTTTGCAAAAGAATAAGAACGTTGCAATAGTGTTTCTAGTTTTAGGCTATTTAGGATAATTTGTGTCATTTTTCATAATGGCTTGAGTGCTCGACACCTATATTGAAAATACATATAACTTAAGAGTTTTTAACATAATAATTGCAGGGCACCGTTTCAAGGCTTAGAAATCTATATACGTGTTAACGAGTCGTATTCTACATCCAATGCTCAGGCTTGTTATTGGAGGTAGGTGAGACTCTTTGTTCTTCTCATCCATCATTATAATTAGTATTACTAATTTCTGATTTATATTATTCACATTGTAAAAACCTTAATTCATATATATGTATTTTATTTTACTTCCAGATTGTTTCAAACTACAAAAGCAACTATATTTCAGAACTTTCTTGTTTTAATCGGTGTCTTCATACATCATATTCACCAAAAGAAATTGGGAGCGATAATCGCGCGATCGACGTTGACCTTCTATTTCATTCAAGCACGAATACCCACCTCGCCAAACGTGTTCACGCATTACTTATCGTATTGGGGAAGGTCCAAAGTTTATTTATTTCCACCCGACTTCTCAATCTTTATTCCAATCTCGGTAACATCTCGTTATGTCAACAAACCTTTGATCAAATCCCGACCAAAGACGTTTACACATGGAACTCCATCATATCTGCATATGTTCGCAATGGCTTTCCTACAGATGCTGTGAAATGTTTATACAAAATGTTGAAGTATGACGTAAAGCCCGATTTCTATACTTTCCCGGCTGTATTAAAAGCGTGTCGGGATATAAACAATGGGAGTAGAATACACGCGTTGATTTTGAAAACGGGTTTGGAATGGGATGTGTTTGTGGCAGCTTCTTTGGTACATATGTACTGTCGGTTCGGTTTATTCAATGCTGCTTACCAAATATTTACAAATATGCCATTTCGGGAAATGGGTTGTTGGAACGCGATAATCTTGGGGTTTTGTCAAAACAGGAAAGGTGAAAAGGCGTTGGAGGTTTTGGATGAGATGAGGCGCGAAGGGGTTAAAATGGATTCTGTAACGGTATCCACTATTCTCCCGGTTTGTGCACAAATGGATAGTATGGTGCAAGGAAGATTGACACATTTATATGTTGTGAAACACGGGTTGGAGTCCGATTTGTTTGTTGGCAATGCGTTTATTAACTTTTATGCAAAGTTTGGTGAAGTAGAGGATGCACAGAAGGTTTTTGATAGTTTGGTGACGAGAGACTTGGTTTCGTGGAATTCGATAATTGCTGCTTATGAGCAGAATAATGATCCGGATCGTGCACTTAAGTTCTTCCATGGGATGCAAATGAACGGGTTTAAGCCCGATTTGTTGACACTAGTAAGTGTTGCTTCGGGTATTGCTCAGTCTCGGGATTCTGAAAGTAGCCGATGTGTACAAGGTTTTGTGTTAAGGAGATGTTGGTTTGAAAAAGATGTGATCATCGGGAATGCGGTGATTGACATGTATGCCAAACTGGGAAATGTTGATTCTGCATGGAAATTGTTTGATAAAATAGCTCTTAAAGATGTGGTTTCGTGGAACACGATGATTACGGGGTACGGTCAAAACAGTCTAGCAAATGAAGCCATTGAAGTGTACCGTGTGATGATAGAAACTGAACACGTCACACCGAATCAAGGAACTTGGGCTAGTGTTATACCGGCTTATGCTCATATTGGAGCCCTAAAAGACGGGGCAAAAACCCACGGGTGGGTTTTGAAAACAGGTCTACTTTTGGATGTGTTTATAGGAACGTGTCTAATCGATCTTTATGGTAAATGCGGGAAAGTGGAAGAGACGATGAACTTGTTTTACGAAGTCCCGAAAACAAGTTTGGTCCCGTGGAATGCTGTGATATCGTGTCTCGGTATACACGGACAGGGAGAAACGTCTTTGAAGCTGCTTAATAATATGCTTGATGAAGGGGTTCAGCCTGACGCGATAACTTTCTTTTCGTCATTATCTGCGTGTAGCCACTCGGGTTTAGTCGAGCAGGGTGAGTGGTGCTTTGATATCATGCAACATGATTACGGGATTAAACCGAGCTTAAAGCATTACGGATGCTTGGTTGATTTGTTGGGTCGGGCCGGACAATTAGAAAAAGCGTATAATATTATAAAGGGTATGCCGTTACAGCCGGATGCTTCGGTTTGGGGTGCACTTTTGGGTGCGTGTAGGATTTATGAAATCGCTGATTTGGGTAAGGTGGCTTCGGATAAATTACTAGAAGTTGATCCGGATAATGTCGGATATTACGTATTATTATCGAATATATACGCGAATGCAGGCAAATGGGATGGTGTGAATACAGTGAGATCATTGGCTAACAGTAAGGGATTAAAGAAGACTCTGGGTTGGAGCTCGATTGAATGAAATAATAAAATGGAGGTTTTTTACACCGGGAACCAATCACATCCGCAATGTGATTTAATATACCAAGAGTTGGAAAATTTAACGGCAAAAATGAAGATTCTCGGGTATATTCCCGATTATAGTTTTGTGTTGCAGGACGTTGAGGAGGATGAAAAGCAGCATATTCTTACTAGTCACAGTGAAAGATTGGCTATCGCGTATGGTATTATTAATACTCCTGCTCGAATGCCTATTAGAATATTTAAGAATTTGCGCGTGTGTGGGGACTGTCATAATGCCACCAAGTTTATATCTAGAATCACTGAGCGGGAAATTATCGTGAGGGATTCTAATCGGTTTCATAATTTTAAGGATGGTGTATGTTCTTGTGGTGATTATTGGTGATGTATGATTTTCATCTACCCCTCGATACAGTGCCCGTGTTCGTGTTGTATCATATTTCATTCACACATGATTGCGAGTTTTATCTGCATCTAGAGGAGGTTGGTGATCTCTTTTTATTTGGGTTCGGTTCATTTTACAATTAAGATTGTACATTTCTTTAATTTTACAAGACATTCGACCTGATTCTAATCGAATTTTCGTTATT